>NC_030680.2:23637909-23685116 GCF_000004195.4 Xenopus tropicalis | reverse complement strand
CCCTAGATGTTCCCTGGCCGCCGTAGCTGTTTCCTGGCCGCGGGCGAACTACTCTCAATCCTGTATAGATAAATAAAATCACAGTAAGGAAAAAAACAAAACTGAACAGCTACAGACCCATTTTTATACATATAACGGATTCCTCACCTCTCTTGCCGCCGGTTTCTGCACAGCCGAAGGTGCTCCTCAATTTCAGCCCTGATGGTCTTTGTAGGGGCAGTTCAGCAATGAATGGGTGCTGCAGTAGCTCTTCCGCACTCCATCTCTGGGAAGGATCCTTCTGGAGACAGGACTCCAAAAAGGATACAAAATGTTGAGACCTAAAAAAAGTGCCAAGGTGAGAGACATGAGCTGAAAATCTTCAACACTAAATGGAATGACTTTGGATAAATGGTGTTTATCTATAAATACAGGGTATTGATTTCTTTTATGAACCTTGTTTAATTCAGTTCAGCTATGAGCTATGTAGCCAGTTGGTACCAAGGTTTGGAGGGACGGGGTCCCAGGAGTATAGATATAAGATATATAGAGAACCCCGTGGGGTTTCTGTTGTACACTATATAGGTGAAAACCAGATCATTATTTCCAGGGAGGTATTACCTAGTAACTTCTAGCTAGCCCAGAATATACATATTAAGTTTAAGTTAATGGATATATAGTTAATAGATTTGGAGCATGTGTGCCAAGTGCCAAATGTAAGTTATCTATCTATCTATCTTGCTATCTGGCTTGTCATCTGCTTAGTTTTCACATATTTATGGAGAAGTGAGAGAGACACATAGAGTTGCAGTATCAGCATCGCACAGTGACATGAGCTGGGAAGGACTCACCAGGTCCTTGATTTGAGCCTCGAGAGTCGTTAGCAATGATCAGGTCCGACACTTGCTTCTGATCGGCTGTATGCTAAAAGTTAAAAAACATATATATATATGAGTCCCTTCAACATGAAGCTAATTCCTTGGTTACAATGTACAGAGACCCACAATTGTTGTGATTCACTTACGTGTTTTTTCCCTCGGCCATTTCGATGGCAGTGATTCCAGGGACCAGATGTCACACGGAAAAGAAGACACCAAAGAGGCATTAGAAGGAGAGAGTTGGGTTAGCGGGTGAGTCAGTTACTTATTAACTGGGTGCGGTTCTATTCGAATTGGCCTGTTACTGAATAGAGCCACCCATTTGTGCAGAACACATAAATGCCATTGGGTCCTCCTACTGCTCCTACAACATACTTTGTTGTCGAATTTCCGGTTCCCTGTCCCTCCTCCCAAAGGCCTCGGGCGGCCATCCAGTGTGCAGTCCCATCAGCCTGGTTGCACTTCCCTGTCTGTGGGTCCAGGTCCAGCAGAGTCCGAAATCGACTGAAATGACAGATTAAAATATAAATGGAAAATTCACTTTTAAGGGTGAAAACCCTGTATTATGATTACCCTCTGTACTTTATTTTTCAGCTTCCCCCCCTATAACTATAAGTTTTACTTCACTGAGTTTGATGTTTCCCTTCTTGGTGAGCATCACGTTGGGGCTCTTGATGTCCCTGTGAACGGCCCGGTGGTGGTGAACGTGGTGGCAGAGCCTGGGGAGTTGAGATGTAGGTTATAAGAATATAACAGACATTTGGGCTAAATATTCCCAACAAAGACACATGGGTTAATCCAAGTTTACCTTCAATACCTCCTGCAGACATAGCCAATCCAGGTCTCCCTTCAGGGATTGGCCTTCGGTGCTGTCGATCAGGTCGTACAGGGAGCCGCCGCTGCAGTACTCAAGGACAAGCTGCAATAGGAGGAATGATTTTCAGGCCGTGTATGTATTTTATCGCCTCCAATGGAGGTCTCTTTTGGCACATAAGGGATGAATGTGATGCAACAAACAATTTCTTACTTCCGAATACTCTGATGACTCCTCGTTTGGGAGGCAGGTGGTGATAAGCTCCATAGTAAGAGGCGATGTTCCTGTGCCTGCTGAACTTCAGGAGAAAGTTTACCTCTCGGCAGACTGACTCCTCATCCTGGAGAGGAAAAATAGAAACCCTTTAGCTCACATAGGCAGCCCACAATAGGGATGTATGGAGAAAGGAACTATAAAGAAACCTTCCCGAGTGATGTTGGCCATCTTGACGGCTACACTTACCTCTGCGCGATGAGTGATGGCCCTGTAACACACACAGAAAGGTGTAACTGACATTCAGTATTAGGCTGGAAATATAAAGACTCATATTGGAACAAAATGACAGAAATATTGAGTTATTAGAAATGGAAAATGTGCATAGCAGGGATAGTGATAGCACTTTTCAACTTGCTTTCAGCTCCCCTGCTCTCTAGGAATTTGGTTGGTCCCCTTACCATGAACACGCCTCAGTGCCGCCCTCTCCGATTTGCGTCTCCTTGTCAGCCGACCATCAGGAGGCTGGGAAAAATAGATAAATAGAATTAACAGGGGATTTTATTGGATAACATAATATTCCACGAGGTAAAAAATTGTATTAACTACAATTTTGGGTAGACCGGAAGGAGACAATTTGGGAGGAGGGGGCATGAGAAACACATGAAAGACAGAGGGCAATTGGAAGGTGTGAGGTTCATAAAACTGGGGGGCATCTCCAAACCAACACCCAAATTCTATGCTCAAGTCTAGCAGCCCCTACAGGGCTTTCTACTCACCTTATATATTTTCGGAGAGGCATTCCGGATTCAGGCCGGCCGCTGAGGGAAAAGTAAAAGATTCTGTTACTTTAGCGGGACATTATTGGCCAACACTTGCTGAGTAACAAAATGGCAAAATGGAGGAAGGAATGAAGGAACTGTCTGATAAAGTGTCTGATTCTGGGATAAATTGGCCCCATATAGAACCAGATATTTATCAGGTCAAATTAAAGAGCCCCCATATGGGCAGAACACTGCTCTATGTGTCACTGAATGGGTTAACATTCTATACTTTACACCAGGGTCCCAACCTTTTTTTACCCATGAGCCACATTCAATGTAAAAAGATTTGGGGAGCAACACAAGCACCATAAAAGCTCCATGGAGGAGGCCAAATAAGGCGCTAAGATTGGCTTATTAGACAGCCTGTTGCACAACTATCAGCTTACATGGGGGCTTTATTTGTTTGTAAATTTGTTTTTAATTCAACCAAAACTTGCCACAAGTCAGGAATTCAAAAATAACTCCCTGGTTTGGGGGCACTGAGAGCAACATCCGAGGGTGGGAGCAACATTAGCCCCTGACACTGGTTGGGATCACTGCTTTACCAAAACCCTGAGTGAAATGAAATCCATAGCAGGAGCCTACTTCCTCCGGGGGGCGCAGAATGGCATTGCGCCTAGTGGTTTTTGCTCTTAAAAGAGCAGTTGGGTTTAGAAAAAGAAAAATATCAGGCTGATGTCAATGGAAGATGGTTTTCCAAAAGAGAAGCTGAAAAAATCAAAAAAGTCGCTTATTATCGCACAAATCGCCTTGAAGACGCCTGGAAATCGCTTTCTCGCACAGAATTTCACTTTATTGTGGAAACAGAAAATGAAGAAGAGATGTAAGTTCCATGGTCCGGCCCTCTCTTGCTATACAGATCAGTATACACTGCATTATATTCACAGTATTCCCCCTGACCAATCCACCCTTTTAATAAAAAAAAATCAAAACCCAAACTGATATTTATTCTCTGTGATATTTTCATTCAAATTTCTGAATCTGATTTCTGGTGTAATGTGACGTTCTCAGGTAATGAAAAATCATGCTGCGGCTTTTGCAGCAATAACGGCATTAAGGTGAAGTTCCCGTATAAATTAGGGTGAACAGGTTGCAGGCATTTCCCGTATTTGGCACTCTTCCTTCTATTAGAAACTAATGCCCGTCCCCTGCTGATGAAAAAATCATCCTCACAGCACAATGATATCACCTCCATATAACCAAGGCCCAATGGTGGGAGAGCTGATGGGGATTTGTAGTTCAGCAACAGCTTGGGGGCCCACATGTTGGGGGGACTATTGGATAATGCTGGAAGTATTTTATCCCTTAGGTCAGAAAAAAACTGACATAGGCACCTGACCTTTATACAAGGTGGGGACCTGTTATCCAGAATGCGCGGACCTGATGTTTTCTGGATAAGGGATATTTCGTAATTTGGATCTCCATACCTTAAGTCTGCTAAAAATCAATTTAAATATTGAATAAACCCAATGGTATTGTTTTGCCTCTAATAAGGATTTATATATCTTAGTTGGGATCAAGTTACAAGGTTCTGTTTTAATTATTATACAGAGAAAAGGGAATCATTTAACCATTAAATAAACCCGAATAGGGCTGTTCTGCCCCAATAAGGGGTAATTATATCTTAGTTGGGATCAAGTACAGGTATGTATTTATTATTACAGAGAAAAGGAATCATTTAACCATTAAATAAACCCAAAGGTTTGTTTCTGCCCCAATAAGGGGTAATTTATATCTTAGTTGGGATCAAGTACAGGTACTGTTTATTAATTTCAGAGAAAAGGGAATCATTTAACATTAAATAAACCAATAGGGTCTGTTCTGCCCCAATAAGGGGTAATTATATCTTAGTTGGGATCAAGTACAGGTACTGTTTTTATTTATTACAGAGAAAAAGGAAATCAGTTTCAAAATTCTAAATTATTTGCTTATAATGGAGTCTATGGGAGATGGTATTTCCGTAATTCTGGACTTTCTGGATAATGGGTTTCCAGATAATGGGATCCCATACCTGTACTACAATTCCCAGAATCAATTAACCCACTCCTGTCATGTCTGGCAGTATACATAGCACCCAGGGGTAAGGAATGCAGCCCAGTAACCCATTAAACATCTATGCCATGTTGTACTGACCCCCTGCTTTGTGTTTCTTAGTTCAGAAGGCAGCTGCAAAGGCTATCAGGGCATGCTGGGAGCTGTAGTTCTGTGCTAAATACTATGGGCAAAGCTCCAGGCAGAGCAGAATTCCTAGGAAACTAATAGCTCCTACATCTTTCTCCCTATAACAGTATACTCTCCCAAACGACTCTTCTTATCAAACAGTAAATAAATATATATTAGATGTGACTGAGAGCAGGAATCCACAGCAGGGCATGAATGGGTTTACAAATTATAATATGCTGGGGTGGGACACCACTGGAATTGTCAGTTCTAGTTTGTTGCCATTCTTGGTCCCCTAACCACTGCACTTACAGACACATTAATGCCAGATCCACTTCCAACAGCCCCTTTTAGGGTGCCCTCCAGCAAACTCTTTTGATTACAGTCAAAACACTGTAAATACAATCCTGCCATAGGTATTGCTGCCTGCTTTGTGTAGTGAGAATAACATTAGTTAACCTCACATGGAAAATTGCCACAAAGTGGCAGAAGAACTTGAGGGGAATGTATTTGGATGATAATAAAAGCCTGATGTACTGTCACCTTTGGCCCTCTGGTAATGCAATCCATTTGATCTAGGTAGGAGCTCACCCTCTCTTGCTCTGCCCTGCTTCTTACATTCTGCGGCCACAGCAAGCCCCGCCCACCCAATACTGAAGATCTGAAATCTAGGGGCCCTCCGGTGGCTTGCCCTTTGTGCACCACTTGCAGGCTGAAGGGAGACTGACACTATGTAGGGGCCACCAGATCAGCCCAGGGCCCCCGCAGGATTGGGCCCACTGGGTTTTTCCTGTGACCCAGCCTGGCCCTGTCGCCATCCACAAATGCCCACAGGCCTCGGATCTAGGACTGATTGTCTTGCTCAGCACAGGATTCAAGAGAGGTAGGTGGGGGACACAATGGCGCCCTGTCGTCCATCCCCGCCCCTACCTTGCATGTCATTAGGCTGCTCACTGAAAGATGCTTTTGCATCAGTTTCTTATTAGATTATACATCATTCCCATCAGCCCCTGCCCCACTGAAGCTTACAATATAATATCCCTACCACATTGACACAGCACACTAGAGTCAGTTTTTTATCATCAATTGTGTCACCGGCTCTTAAAGACATCTGTCTCTATGGTTACTTGACTACAACTCCCATCATAATTTTAACCCTTGATAATATGCTGAGGAATGCTGGGAATTTTAGTCTGGCTACATTTGGGTTGAGCAGCAAGACTATGGATGTTTTATGTCCACTTTGATTTAACTGTGTTGACTCTCTGCTGTTCATCTCTCTGTCCACTAGAGGGAACTATAGACCGTCAAGAGGCCCATATGTCAGGTCAGTTCTGACTACCTCAAACAGAGCTAGCTACCCTTGGTTTGGGATGAAACTACAGCGTATGATAAATTCATATCAACGTAAAGTACTATGGAAAAAATCTATCCATAAGGCAATGGTATTACTCCCCCCACTTCCCCTTTGTACCCCTCTTTTATAATATGAGGGCAATGTGTACCCCAAATGAAGCCAAGAATGGTAGAGTAGCATTAAAGACAACATTTTAGTTTTGCAGGGTGCAGTTGTTCGAATCTCAGTAGTATATAAGAGTTCCCTAACAAACCTGTAGCTTTCCCATAGAGCCAGTCACTTGAAGCCACACAGGGTAGGGGGAAACTACACAGCGTCAGTCATCCAAGCTACATAAATAAGGACCTGGGCACAATGCCCTCTCTGTTGTAAGAGAAGAAGGCAAACATTGTTAGTGGAAGGACTGGGTTTGATTTCTCTTCTTTTCTTTAAAATCCATGAACCGCGGATCAAGAAGGTACTTTGGTGCCAAATAGTTCTTATTTCTTTTGTTTCCTTCCACCTCTGACAGTGTAAGGGGGGGGGGAGGAAAAATGGTGTCCCTGGGAAGGGCCTCCTCATGTTAAGGTTTTCAAGCAATGCAATACGGATATCCCATAATACCCAGCTGCAAAATTGAGACATTCCTTCATTGACAAGTGCGTACCAAGTGGGTTGGATTAGGTTGCTATTTGGGCTCTCCTTAAGTTAAAACATAGTTACATAGGGTTGGAAAAGACCAGAGTCCGTCAAGTTCAACCCTTCCAAGTAAACCCAGCACACACAACCTATACTTACCAATCTATACTATCACGTACATAAACTATATATACAACCACTAACACTAACTGTAGATATTAGTATCACAAAAGCCTTGGATATTCTGCTTGTTCAAGAACTCATCTAGGCCCCTCTTATAGGCATTAACAGAATCTGCCATTAGGAAGGGCATTCCCCAACCTCACTGCCCTCACCGTGAAAAACCACCTACGCTGCTTCAAATGGAAGCTCCGTTCCTCTAATCTAATGGGGAGGCCTCTGGTGCGTTGATCATTTTTATGGGAAAACACAACACCCCCATCTGCCTATAATCCCCTCTAATGTACTTGTACAGAGTAATCATGTCCCCCCGCAAGCGCCTCTTTTCCAGAGAAAACCCCAACCTCGACAGTCTAACCTCATAGCTTAAATCTTCCATCCCCTTTACCAGTTTAGTTGCAGTCTCTGCACTCTCTCCAGCTCATTAATATGCTTCTTAAAGGACTGGAGCCACCAAAACTGCAATCCCGCATACTTAAGAGTGGAGGCCTTAACCAGGGGCCTATAAAGAGGCAAAATTATGTTTTCCATCCTTTTTTATACAAGACAGCACTTTATTTGCCTTTAGTAGCCACAGAATGACACTGCCTGGAATTAAGACAACTTGTTATCTACAAAGATCCTTCTCCATTAGGATCCCCCAACACACTACCCATTCAGTAGATAGATTGTGTTTATATTATTTCTACCAAGTGCATAACTTTGCCCTTGTCCACATAGAACCTCATTTTCCAGTTTGCTGCTCAGTTTTCTAATTTTGTCAAATCGCTCTGCAAAGCGGGCAGCATCCTGCATGGACGAATAGTTTTGCACAATTTAATGTCGTCAAGCAAAAATAGAAAGAGAACTCTCTATGCCCACCTCCAGGTCATTAATAAACAAGTTAAAAAGCAAAGGCCCAAGGACTGACCCCTGCGGTACTCCACTAACAACACTGGTTCAATTAGAAAATGTTCCATTTACCACCACTCTTTGTAATCTATCCTTCAGCCAGTTCTCTATCCAATTACAAATATTATGTTCTAGCCAATATTCCTCAATTTGATCATTAACGTTCTGTGAGGTACTGTATCAAACGCTTTAGCAAATTCCGAGTATATTACATTGACTGCCATTCCAGCAATCAAAGATTCCTGCTCAACCTCCTCATAAAAGGAAAACGGGTGTTTATGGTTTGTAAAACAGCAGGTAGAGTTCAGCTTTAAGCAGAAATAGCACCCAGAGCTGCACGGGATCTCACTGGCTCCATAAGATCTAAGGGAAAGCCCTCAGTGCACTGAGGAAACTGACTGAGGGGCATATATGAAGCCTGACAAGCGTATCATTCAAATTTCTTTGCAGCAGGGTAAAAGGTGAAAGCCATTCTACAGGGCCTCATTATGTACAGTGTGTATCGTAGAAGTGTACAACCAATCACCAGTCAGTTATTTTGTTGACTACAACCCCCCAAAACTCCAGGATTTCCCAAAGCCACACTGTTAAATAAGCATATCTGGCAGGCTGAGTTTTTGGCCCAGCCCAAACTGCCCGACTACACTGCACTGCATATGGCCGGCTCAAAGCTCTGGCTGTGCTGTGTGCAAAGAACGGACAATTTTTATTACCCTAACAGTAGCAAATGGTACCCAGAAGAGACAAACTTTTAAGAAGGAGAATCTGCATCAGTGAGTAAAGTTGTAAAAAAGCAGCGAGAGAGCCGACAGTTTAAATAAAGATGGTCCTAGGAACAGGCAGATTGTGCAGAAAATATATTTGGGGTGGAGGCCCACAATCATGCACAGTTAAAATTGATTTCAAGCTTGCTCTTGGAGGCCAATCAGCCAGGGAGCCAAAAACAGGAAAATTGCTAAACATGGGTGGCTGTAAACATTGCTCCACTTTTGCTGATCTGGTACTGGAGACATGTCTGGAACAGAGATTCAACATTGGAACTTGTATTGTAAATGCAAAAAGCCCAAACAGCCCTCCCCCGGCCAACATAAAGCAATGATCAATTGCAGCTGCTACCAGCCCCTTTGGCAGTCACCAAGATAGCCAAAGACAGGAGCAAGGTTGGCCCAGGGAAGTGACTGGTGCAGTATACAAGGGGAAGGAGGAACTTTAAAGGGGTCGGAGTAACTAAAATGACAGCTGGGGGGTAGTTCTCCTCTGTTGATGTGCACTGGCATTGTAATCTTGTACACCTGAAAGAGGGAGGTATCCTGAAATGTCTAACAGTACAGCTGGCCTTACATGGGCCAATAAAAGCCGATGAATTGGCCTCTCCAGCTTGCCCTACTGATATGATACAGCAGGTCGGGAGGGACCACATAGGCACACTGATGCAGTCCTTGCCTGACAAATCTCTTAGGCCTGCTGTGGGTCAGATCAGCCTAAGTAGGCCCAGCATACCGGCAGCCAAAGATTAACTCGCCAAGCAAGGGTATCCCAGCATGCAGGTTCAGCTTTAGGATGTTTGCAGGTCAAGAACCAAATTCATTCTATAAATCACTCCAAAGGCAACACTGCAAAGGAGGGTGCAAGAATGGGTGCTTGTGTTTATTCAGAGGTAACGTTCCCAGGATTTAAAGGATGCGATTGGAACACGCGGTGAACCTGGACCCGTTACACAAAAGCAGCACCTGCATCAAGTCATTGTCTATTTGCATCCATAGCTCTCTGCTCAGGCTGGGGGGTCCGTAGAACCAGCCTTGGTGGGAATAAAGTGCAGGTGGTGCATTCACTCTTGCGCTTACAGATTGGCCACAAATGCATTCTAATTCAGGGCAGACAGATGCTGCATCCAGTGGGGATTCCTAGTTCTCCCGAAGGGATGAAGGAGGGAGGGAGAGAATCAATTGCTGCTGATGAATGAGGTCTGGATGGAAGAAACACAGAGAAACACACAGAGCTCCAGATAGGCCCCTATCCTGGCATATTGTCAAATTGTACCCGCCTGCCAAGGGCTGTAGATTCTACCAGTCCAGGTGGCTGCATAACTTGTAAATGGCATTGGCCACCAATCCCCCAACCCCATCAAATCAGAAAGACTTGGACCAGCCTGTTATATTGGCCAGGGCCGGATGGAAAATGCCATTATGAGGGGAACAAAACAGGAATTGGATACATTCGTCTCCTCACAGGTTTCCCCAAGTAACTGGGCCAGCACAACTTGCCCAACCATCTAGGTAGCCAAATATCCGCTCATATGGCGGCCTTGCTGTACAAGCAGGCAGATCTCAGCATGTATGGGCAGCTTTAGATAAAGAGGGAGAGGGGCCTGGCAATGCAGGAAGGCTGGGGCCATTATCAGTGAGGGTAGGGGGTAGAAATGTGGTGTTGGGCTTTGAAGAACAGAATATTTTCCTGTTACAGGTATTGGACCCGTTATCCAGAATGCTCAGGACCAAGGGTATTCCGGATAAGGCGTCTTTCCGTAATTTGGATCTCCATAACTTAAGTCTACTAAAAAATCAATAAAACATTAATTAAACCCAATAGGATTGTTTTGCATTCAATAAGGATTATTTATATCTAAGTTGGGATCAATTACAATATTTTATTACTACAGAGGAAAAGGAAATCAGTTTTAAAATTCTGAATTGTTTGATTAAAATGGAGTCTATGGGAGACAGGCTTTCTGTAATTCGGAGCTTTCTGGATAACCGGTTTCCGAATAAGGGATCCCATAGCTGTACTGCCACTATGCACATAGCATTTTCAAAACATTATCAGAACCCCCAGCCCAATACTGTGCGCTGATAAGCTCTAACGGGAAAGGCTGGTTAGCTGTATCTTTGCTATTATAGCAGCGGCTCTGGGCACACAGCTCCCCTTTCATGCACAGTGGCGGCATCTTGGCGCCTATTTGCCCAGAGGTCTCCAGTAAATTCGGGTTCAGCCCCCCCCCCTTTATTTATTAGGTAGCCCAGTCAGTGGGGCCCCCCAATAGTGCCTGTATAATGGGGTGGGGGCGACTGGGCTACTGATGTGGGGGACCAATAAGTTCCGGCCAGCAGAGGAGCCTTGCGGGTTGCCCCGTCGGCCTTACACGGAGAGAGCGTTCGGAAGGGGCCAGGATACTCCCAAATAACCCAGCGCTGTTTGAGCCCCCCAAGGAGGCCGCTCCCATAGCTTGTCATTATCAGCCCTATCACTCCCTGCACTTGCTGTAACATTGCGCTATAGAATGAGAGCCTGTATCCGCCCCACAAGCAGCCCTATTCCTCCCTAGAGCCCAGGCCCGGTGACAGAAGGGATTCTCCGGGGGGGACTGTAGGGTTTGGCCGAGCAGTTAGAATGGCGGGAAGTGTGGGAGGCAGGAAAGCCGCTCCATGACAGGCTGTAGCGCTGCGCTGTACGGGTGGGAAACACAAGGCCGCTCACAATAGCCGACTATCCCGCACATCCCCACCCAAGCTCTGTCACTGCGGCCGCACCAGTTGCCTTGGTTACCGCCGGTACGGGAGGAGGTTCCGGAAGTGACGTCAGGGTTCGCCCCGGTGGTGGACGTGCCGCTGCGCCGGGATCACGGGAGGAAGGGGTGAGAGCCGAGGCGGCATGGATCGCCCGAGAGGTGAGTGAGCGGGAAAGGAGTGGGTGCGTTCCGGGGAGCCCTGTGGGGCCCTTGTACTGATGCACAGTGATGGGTGGGTGTGAGCAGCTGCCTGGGCTTCTCCTCACCACTGGCAGGAGTATGTGTGGGGTGTATTCCTTCTGCCTGCTAGCCTATATATACATACTGCGCCTTCTATAGTGATGTACTACTGTATAGTGATGTACTGCTGTATAGTGATGTACTACTGTATAGTGATGTACTACTGTGTAGTGATGTACTACTGTATAGTGATGTAATGCTGTATAGTGATGTACTGCTGTATAGTGATGTACTACTGTATAGTGATGTACTACTGTATAGTGATGTACTACTGTATAGTGATGTGCTACTGTATAGTGATGTGCTACTGTATAGTGATGTGCTACTGTATAGTGATGTACTACTGTATAGTGATGTGCTACTGTATAGTGATGTGCTACTGTATAGTGATGTACTACTGTATAGTGATGTGCTACTGTATAGTGATGTGCTGCTGTATAGTGATGTGCTGCTGTATAGTGATGTACTACTGTATAGTGATGTGCTACTGTATAGTGATGTGCTACTGTATAGTGATGTGCTACTGTATAGTGATGTGCTACTGTATAGTGATGTGCTGCTGTATAGTGATGTGCTGCTGTATAGTGATGTGCTACTGTATAGTGATGTACTGCTGTATAGTGATGTACTGCTGTATAGTGATGTGCTGCTGTATAGTGATGTGCTGCTGTATAGTGATGTGCTGCTGTATAGTGATGTACTGCTGTATAGTGATGTACTACTGTATAGTGATGTACTACTGTATAGTGATGGCTATGCACTACTGCTTCTTATATTGTATAGTGGTGGCTATGTACTACTGTATAGTGATGGCTATGTACTACTGTATAGTGATGGCTATGTACTACTGTATAGTGATGACTATGGACTACTGCTCCTTATATTGTATAGTGATGGCTATGTACTACTGTATAGTGATGGCTATGTACTACTGTATAGTGATGGCTATGGACTACTGCTCCTTATATTGTATAGTGATGGCTATGTACTACTGTATAGTGGTGGCTATGGACTACTGCTCCTTATATTGTATAGTGATGGCTATGTACTACTGTATAGTGATGGCTATGTACTACTGTATAGTGATGGCTATGTACTACTGTATAGTGATGGCTATGTACTACTGCTCCTTATATTGTATAGTGATGGCTATGTACTAATGCTCCTTATATTGTATAGTGATGGCTATGTACTACTGTATAGTGGTGGCTATGTACTACTGCTCCTTATATTGTATAGTGATGGCTATGTACTACTGTATAGTGATGGCTATGCACTACTGCTCCTTATATTGTATAGTGGTGGCTATGTACTACTGTATAGTGATGGCTATGTACTACTGTATAGTGATGGCTATGTACTACTGTATAGTGGTGGCTATGTACTACTGTATAGTGATGGCTATGTACTACTGTATAGTGATGGCTATGTACTACTGTATAGTGATGGCTATGTACTACTTTATAGTGATGGCTATTTACTACTGTATAGTGATGGCTATGTACTACTGTATAGTGATGGCTATGTACTACTGTATAGTGATGGCTATGTACTACTGTATAGTGATGGCTATGTACTACTGTATAGTGATGGCTATGTACTACTGTATAGTGATGTGCTACTGTATAGTGATGTGCTGCTGTATAGTGATGTGCTGCTGTATAGTGATGTGCTACTGTATAGTGATGTACTGCTGTATAGTGATGTACTGCTGTATAGTGATGTGCTGCTGTATAGTGATGTGCTGCTGTATAGTGATGTGCTGCTGTATAGTGATGTACTGCTGTATAGTGATGTACTACTGTATAGTGATGTACTACTGTATAGTGATGGCTATGCACTACTGCTTCTTATATTGTATAGTGGTGGCTATGTACTACTGTATAGTGATGGCTATGTACTACTGTATAGTGATGGCTATGTACTACTGTATAGTGATGACTATGGACTACTGCTCCTTATATTGTATAGTGATGGCTATGTACTACTGTATAGTGATGGCTATGTACTACTGTATAGTGATGGCTATGGACTACTGCTCCTTATATTGTATAGTGATGGCTATGTACTACTGTATAGTGGTGGCTATGGACTACTGCTCCTTATATTGTATAGTGATGGCTATGTACTACTGTATAGTGATGGCTATGTACTACTGTATAGTGATGGCTATGTACTACTGTATAGTGATGGCTATGTACTACTGCTCCTTATATTGTATAGTGATGGCTATGTACTAATGCTCCTTATATTGTATAGTGATGGCTATGTACTACTGTATAGTGGTGGCTATGTACTACTGCTCCTTATATTGTATAGTGATGGCTATGTACTACTGTATAGTGATGGCTATGCACTACTGCTCCTTATATTGTATAGTGGTGGCTATGTACTACTGTATAGTGATGGCTATGTACTACTGTATAGTGATGGCTATGTACTACTGTATAGTGGTGGCTATGTACTACTGTATAGTGATGGCTATGTACTACTGTATAGTGATGGCTATGTACTACTGTATAGTGATGGCTATGTACTACTGTATAGTGATGGCTATGTACTACTTTATAGTGATGGCTATTTACTACTGTATAGTGATGGCTATGTACTACTGTATAGTGATGGCTATGTACTACTGTATAGTGATGGCTATGTACTACTGTATAGTGATGGCTATGTACTACTGTATAGTGATGGCTATGTACTACTGTATAGTGATGGCTATGTACTACTGTATAGTGATGGCTATGTACTACTGTATAGTGATGGCTATGTACTACTGTATAGTGATGGCTATGTAGTACTGCTCCTTATATTGTATAGTGGTGGCTATGTACTACTGTATAGTGATGGCTATGTACTACTGTATAGTGATGGCTATGTACTACTGTATAGTGATGGCTATGTACTACTGTATAGTGATGGCTATGTACTACTGTATAGTGATGGCTATGTACTACTGTATAGTGATGGCTATGTAGTACTGCTCCTTATATTGTATAGTGATGGCTATGTACTACTGCTCCTTATATTGTATAGTGATGGCTATGCACTACTGCTCCTTATATTGTATATATTGTATATGTATATCTGCCCTTATACCATACAGTAACACATAGGTGTATCTGTCTCTATAGTAACTAGCAATGCATAGGTATGTCTGCAAATTCTATTCTACACGTGTGCCCTGTAGCGTATTGGTATATAAACTTACACTTATTTTGCTATAGCAGTTTGTGCTCATCAATCTCCATTTCTGCCCTGGGGGATTGTAATCCAGAGACATTTCACTCACAAGTGCTAGCGGAATGTCCCATGATATGTAGATAATCAGAATGGCTATGGATGATGAAAACTGATGCGCCTTACACCATGATGGAGCCTCCAGAAACAAGGACTTCAGACTCATGGCAGACCAGGTTTAAAGGAATTTAGTGAAAAAATAAAACTAGGTCCCATGTGCCCCCCCCCCCATAAGTTGCTGACTGACTTAGAGAGCTGTGAAGAAGGAAGTAGTGTTCTGGTCATTATGTTAGACATCTGCCTACTAGAACTTTATAGATTAAATTTTTTTGTATTGTATAGTGATGGCTATGCACTACTGCTCCTTATATTGTATAGTGATGGCTATGCACTACTGCTCCTTATATTGTATAGTGATGGCTATGCACTACTGCTCCTTATATTGTATAGTGATGGCTATGTACTACTGTATAGTGATGGCTATGCACTACTGCTCCTTATATTGTATAGTGATGGCTATGTACTACTGTATAGTGATGGCTATGTAGTACTGCTCCTTATATTGTATAGTGATGGCTATGTACTACTGTATAGTGATGGCTATGCACTACTGCTCCTTATATTGTATAGTGATGGCTATGTACTACTGTATAGTGATGGCTATGTACTACTGTATAGTGATGGCTATGTAGTACTGTATAGTGATGGCTATGTAGTACTGTATAGTGATGGCTATGTAGTACTGTATAGTGATGGCTATGTAGTACTGTATAGTGATGGCTATGTAGTACTGCTCCTTATATTGTATAGTGGTGGCTATGTACTACTGTATAGTGATGGCTATGTACTACTGTATAGTGATGGCTATGTACTACTGTATAGTGATGGTTATGTACTGCTGTACAGTGATGGCTATGTACTACTGCTCCTTATATTGTATATATTGTATATGTATATCTGCCCTTATACCATACAGTAACACATAGGTGTATCTGTCTCTATAGTAACCAGCAATGCATAGGTATGTCTGCAAATTCTATTCTACACGTGTGCCCTGTAGCATATTGGTATATAAACTTACACTTATTTTGCTATAGCAGTTTGTGCTCATCAATCTCCATTTCTGCCCTGGGGGATTGTAATCCAGAGACATTTCACTCACAAGTGCTAGCGGAATGTCCCATGATATGTAGATAATCAGAATGGCTATGGATGATGAAAACTGATGCGCCTTACACCATGATGGAGCCTCCAGAAACAAGGACTTCAGACTCATGGCAGACCAGGTTTAAAGGAATTTAGTGAAAAATAAAACTAGGTCCCATGTGCCCCCCCCCCCCCCCCCCCCATAAGTTGCTGACTGACTTAGAGAGCTGTGAAGAAGGAAGTAGTGTTCTGGTCATTATGTTAGACATCTGCCTACTAGAACTTTATAGATTACATTTTTTCTTAACTAACTAGATTAGAAACATTTTTCAACTGGCACATACTATTTATTTACCCATTTTTTTTAAACGAAACTGATCCTAATATTGCAGTGTTTTGTCTCAAGTTACATACGAATATATTGTTGCCTATAGGGGCAAAAAGTCAACCTGCAGCCCAAACTGTTCCAACTCAGACCCAGCCCAATCAGGTAAGGGAAGGGGCGGGGACAGTGCGAGCATATAAATAAGCATTTGGCAGGGGACGGAGGGAGGGATAGCAGCACAGTGACAGCCTTGGGCACAGTTCGTTCCATGTAGTGTTTTTCCTTTAGCCCACCTGCCCCATGGGTCCCACTGGTCCCGCTAAGCCCACACATCACTACTATATGCACTGTTGGCACATTAGGGCAATGGGGTTTTTTTTTAATCAGTCCTCAGGGAGGAGGGTAAAGTCTTTGGGACGGCTACGAATAGAAGGAACATATAACAGTTTGTCTCTGTAGCCTCCCAAATAGTCATTATTCTTTGCCTATGTAAAGGGTGCATGGATTTGTCAGAGATGCAGCACAAAATTATATGACCGATGTATGAAAATGTTGTTTCATCCATTTAGGAACCGTTCCAAACATATCTGGGGCATCAAATGTGTGTTCATTCTAAATCTCACCTTTTATAGCCATTAGGAAGAAGAATCAAGAACAGAAAATATGACTTGCCAAATTGCTCCCTACCTGGCCCTTCCCCGGGCCCCCTAAGGAACCTTTGCACTAGAGCCACAAAGTCACATGTGGTTCACTAATTTCTTAAACCACTGGCACATAAATATATATATATCTATATACCTGACTTATATAAAGGTGCTTATAGATTGAATGTTTGGTTTGCAAAGACTCGTAGAACCAGTGCAGGACATGGTACTGTCCCGTCCAGCTTCCAATCTATGATGAATTACATTGTTGCTCAATTATATGTGATTTTTTTGTTGTGTCCACACTTAAAATGAGCTGAATGTATATTTATTTTGAACAACTGTAGGAAGTGGCAGTGGCATTTAATGGCATTCTTGAAAAGCAGGCTTGTGTCACTGTGGGAGGTGTGAGTCTGTGCCCATGGGCCATAATCACTTTGTTTCATTTTCCACTAAAAAGGAGGCGGCATGGTTCCCTTTGGGAGGGTCACAGCTGTTAATAAACCCATATTTTATATGACTGGATTACTATTGGATAACTGTTTGCAGATGGTAATGAATGTTGCTGTCTTCTGACTATTTATATTAATGGATCTCAGTAATGGCAGGCCGCGGTGGCGCGGTGCTCGCTGCTCGTCATGCCAGGAATTGTTGTTTTCCGCTGCCGCTGGTCTGTGGGCAGCGATGATTTGGTGCTGCCCGGAATCTTCCTCTTCGTGCTGCATAGTACCTGGTAGGGAAAGATTTGCCTTTGAAAGTCCTGTGCCATCATCCTCTAAAATCAGAATAACGGTAATGTCTCTTTGCAGGTTTGTTATGCTGTCTGTGGTTCTCTTTGGACTGACGTATAACCCACACGAGACATGCTCCCTCAACTTGGTAGATCATGGTCGGGGGTACCTGGGCATCCTGCTCAGCTGCATGATTGCAGAAATGGCCATTATCTGGCTGAGCATGAGAGGGGGCATCCTATACACCGAGCCTCGGGACTCCATGCAGTATGTGCTCTACGTGCGCCTGGGTGAGTGTCAGCAGTGGGGCAGGGAAGTATAGCATGCCGTATAGATTCTGCGATCGGTAGCATTGGAGTCATAGTAATATAGAGAATAACATGATTTATTCCTGTTTTTAAAACCCCCTTTTTGTATTTCAGCGATCCTGGTGATTGAGTTCATATACGCAATCATGGGCATTGTCTGGCTGGCTCAGTATTACACGTCGTGCAATGATGTCACTGCCAAAAATGTCACACTGGGTAAGGGACATGGCATTCTCTCCATCTGATAGCCTTTAGCCTCCCCTGTATGAGCAAGCAGTGCATAATTAGCTCAGCATTGCTTGGGCTCTGTGGGAGTCCCTCGTCCCACCACTGACGTTTCCTGTATAGTGATACCAGTGCCACTGGGGCTGAATAGCATGGCCTGTTTCATTGGTTCCTGTCCAGTGTGATTTTGTAGTTTTATAGACATGCCTGGCTGCTTACTGGCTGGGCAAGCTGAGCTACATATTCAGTCAGAAGGGGCTGAGTTGGCAGCATATAGTGGCCCGTGTATGGCCAGCTTCATATACCCTTTGTGGTGCCATCTCCTTGAGCTTGTTCAGATTAGTGCCATACTGCCATATTAAACTTATCATACAGAAGGTGTGCTGGTTCATTATAGTGAGTGCAAAGTCCATCTATCCAATCCATAGCAGAACATTTCTACTTATTCAGGGGGTAGTTCACGTTTAAATTAACTTCAAGTATAATGTAGAGCAGTGATCCCCAACCAGTCGCTCACAGCAACATGTTGCTCTCCAACCCCTTGGATGTTGCTCTCAGTGGCCTCAAAGCGACTGCTTATTTTTGAATTTTTGGCTTGTGGCAAGAAAGGTTGGGGACCCCTGCAAATTTAATGTATTGGATCTCATGGATGTTACTCCACGGATTACAGATAAGTACGCACTGACATTTTAGCGGTGTTTTTATTAACACTGGAGACAAACATCACTGGTAGAATAGAGAGTTCTGCATTCACTCACATTGTAAACACAGCAAATGTGTATCTTTACTTTATACCAGGCTGTTAAATGAACCCATGCCTTGCCAGGCTACCCAGAAGGTAACCGATAATTTGATACAATTCCATGGTCTACTTAGCAGGCTGTTTCAATAGCCCCAACTGACTTGCCCCAAATGTTAGGGCAGGGGCACACTGAGCAAATCATCAGATTTTCTCCAGATGCATTTTGTACACATTTTATAGCCCTATAATCAGGCACTGTCAGGCCCGGATTTGTGGGCAGGCCACAAAGGCCTGGGCCTAGGGCAGCATCGGGGGGCAGCATGTGGCTGATATTTCCAAAGGGGGCTAGACGGGAGAGTTTAACAGCCATTTGAATCTCCCACCCTGTCCCCATTGCACTGGACACAAAGAAGCGCCAGGTTGGTGAGAGGATTGCAAGACGAGGGGGTGGGGAAGGGCACGGGGGGGTGCAAACAGTAGGGGGGATTAGGGGAGCCATTCCCAGGGCTGCATGTAAAGATGCTGTGCCCATAGGTGCATGCCATGCCTGTCAATGGGGCTAAACAAAAAAGCAGATGACAGTAGATCTACGGATGATCTGCTCAGTGTGCTCCTGTCCCAAGGGTGAGTTTTGGGGAGACAATTTGCTGCCCTAGATGATCTTGGATCTATGCCTGAATGACTAATATTCCAATGTTTTCCTTTAACAGAGTTAAATCTGAGCTAAGGCCAAACAGAGTCCCCCTAAATGGAGCTTGAAGGGTAATGGCACTCTAGGAGACTGCACGTCTTTTGCTTCACAATGATTTCAAGCTCGGCGGACGAGTGGCAAAATGCTCGCTGATGTCCCTTTGGAAACATCATCATCATCATCGTAATCATCTGTAGAGGAACGATAACGAGCGTCCTGCCTCCCGCTAGGTAGGAAATGGCACCAGAAGGAAACTGCTTGCACCGTCCCTTAGCGCCCTTAAAAATGTTACAGCTGCCCCTACTACTAAATGAGCCCTGGGCTGTGGGCTTTCCAGGGTTAATAGGACACTGCAGAAACATTACATTTGCACCCTAGGCACGTGCCTCTACTGCCTACCCCTAGCCCCAGCCCTGTTAGCATGTACTTTGACTATTGCACTTAATTTCCTCTATATTAGGGACTTCTGGGAGGCGGCCTTAGCAAAGGCTGCATTTTATGGAGTTCTAGACAGTTATTAGGGGAGATAAGCATTCTGGGATTAGTAGGAATAAATTCCAACAAC
Source organism: Xenopus tropicalis (assembly GCF_000004195.4). NCBI lineage: Eukaryota > Metazoa > Chordata > Amphibia > Anura > Pipidae > Xenopus > Xenopus tropicalis. Next base: position 23,664,837 of record NC_030680.2, on the reverse strand, counting down.
TAAGGTCTCAAGGAGGGATCAATTTCCCAGATATACAGACATACAATCTGGCCTGGAATCTCCATTATGTGCAGACTGGGTTAATAATAGGGAACTTCATGCTCTGCCTTTATTATACCAGGCTCTTGTACCAAATATTTCTTTGGCTTTTCTTTTGTACCTTCAGGAGAGACAATTTTTACTCTCGGTAATAGACACCCCCTTATTATACCCTACAATTAGAGCCGGGCACACAGCACGCCACAGTCTCTCTCTCGCCTTCATTATCACCCTTCCTACCCTTTGTAGCTAATCCACAATTTTTGAATAACTATATTGGAAACCCATTTCTTGTTTGGGCACAACAGGGGGTTACACAGGTGAGACATCTATTATGCACTAGTACATATCTTTATCCAATTTCAGATCATAAAGGAATAGTAACACTAAAACTGATCAAGTTCTAAATCCATTCCATACCCTTCTAACAATACATCTACCCTGTACATTGTTACTTATTTCAGGTGCTTTACATAAAATGACCTTTATAAATTCTCTTCCTGTTCTCAAAAACAGGCGATAGGGCGACTTAAACTGTGCCGGAGCCCACGTGTGGCTGCTCCGCTTCCCTCCCGACATCCCCTCCTCAAACCAGAAGCCAGTTGCTGCAGCTTTATGGAGGATTTTCCACCCCCTTGAGTTTTTATTCAGTGCAATTGATTGCTGTACTTTATATAAAGCAGCACCCAGGTCAGCCATAAATCTAAGATTCGCCTTTTTATGAGAATAGGAAGAAAACTTTTTAATGGTAATTTTACATAAAGCACTTGAAAAAAGAAACATTGTGCAGGGTAGAATATATTATCTAGGGCTATTTTTCTCCTGAGTTATGGAAAAAAAGTTGGTTGGTCTGATTCTGACGCCGGTCCAAAATGCCAGGCTCCAAAAGCAGATAATTACCAATGTCTGTGGTCTTGTCCTTTGAGTAACCAATGTTGGCATGCAGTTATTCCCTACCAGAGGCATCTTACTCCTCTATGGGCAAATCTTGGTGATACAGCAGCAATTCCAAAAGAAATGATCAAATATTGTTTCTGCGGTTAGTAGACAAGCCCTGCAGCACTGCTGGATATCAAACCTGCCTCCATCACTTGATACCAAGCTCCACTTTGCCTGTTGTACGGATTGGCTGGAAGCTACTTTTAATAGGGAGCACCAAGTCAGGTGTTTGTTTGCCAGCGGGACAAAATATGTACAAACGTTATCTTCTGCCCGACAACAAGAAATCACCTGTGTGTTTCAGTTCACTACTTGATTTATGTCTGAGGAGCAAGCGGGGAGAAACCCTCTTACTAATAGAAATGTAAATATATGAGGATATTTATAAATGTCCTGACAATTCTTCACTTGACAAAATCCCTGGCCAGTATAGCTTGTTCATACAAGGTGTAAAGGCTAAGGGCTTACTAGCATGGCACAGATTTTTTGCCATATTATAGAAAGATCCCTTATCCAGAAACCCCCAGGCCCCAAACATTCTGAATAGCAGATCAGATCTTTCTTCTGACAACTTCCTCGACAATATCATGGTTGGAAACTGACCAGCGGGTGGTGCGTTTGTAGCAAATTTCATTCATAATAACACTTGGAATCCTAATAAAAGAAATAATGAATGTAAATTGCAAAAGTGCTTAGAATAGACTCTCATCAGTTTGACATTTATTTATTTTAAATGTTTACTTATCCTTTAGGAGAAGACTGCAAGGACATACTCGAGACAATACTCACAATAAAATAAACCCAACAATCCCATATCTGCTGGGGAAACAGTAAAGCAGTGGGAGCCTTACTTCATAAGTGGTGGAGTTGCCCAAAAAGCCCAACCAAGCTGGACCCAGATCTACAAGATACAGGAATTCATTAACTGAAAATGGCGGCAACACCAGGCCGAGCATTATTCCCATGGACTGGAGGAGTTGCCAAGGTATCAGAGAAAACATGTCTTCCATGTAATAACTTCAGCCAGACTTCTTCTAGCTAAGAACTGGAATGAACCAAGATCCCCCCACAGAAATGAATAGATCAACCAGAGACTCCAGCTAGAACTATGAACACACGGCTCTCAACCTCAACCCCCCAAAACTTCAAATCATTGGAAAGAATGGAAGCTTAGAGAGCACTTACCCAAGGGGGGCCACAACAGTCAACAGAAGCTACAATTTTATTATTATTATTATTATTGTGTAGGGACCCATAGGGTTAAATGGGTCAGGGTTGCCAGATTTATTTTTCCAAATTAGCCAAGGATAGTTCTAAACCAGCCTAAAACTAACCAAAAGACGCTTTGAAAGTAGCCCAAAAATAGCCCAATATGACCAATGGAAAAAACTTCTAAAAAACAAAAGTATATATGGGAAAACTTGCCTTTGTAAAGCGTATAATCCCTACCCTGGGTGAGAGAGTACAGTGTAACCCACGTTACTCAGCTATTGAGCTAAAATAGAGGTTACAATTGTTACTTTTTATTCCTTATCTTTCTTTTAAGTCTCCTATTCCTCTCTCATTCTAACTGGGGCCTGATTGCTAAGGTAAACAAGGCCCTAGCAACCAGATGGCTGTTGAAATTCCAAAATAAAAAAACAATTGCAAATTGTCTCAGAATGTCAGTGTTTACATTTAAAAGGTGAACAACTCCTTTAAAACAGACTTGAACATTACAAATAAAATGGAGCCAAGACCAAACAGAGCATGTCCACCCCCTTTAGTTTGACGCCCCCTAATCCCATCTCTTCTGTGTATTGTGGGCCCCACAAACACCCACTCTGGGCTTCCTGCATTGCCAGGGGCCCCTTTTCTACAGCCCTTGCTGCACGTATGACCAACTTTCTCATAATAAAACCAGGGCAGCTGAATCCGTTCCCTTTACACTTGATCCCACGCTGAAAGCCCTGCTATCCGCATTATCATTAAGCTCCTGACATCACTGTTCTCCATTAATCTGGTGGTTGGCCCATTTGGGTGCTGTGGTTAAACAATTACTCCTTACAGTGAGCATTAGCTAGAGGGAGACTTCAGGCCATACAGTGCATGTACATTCCGGGTGATTAGGCTTTACGGTTTCCTGTTCTAAATGGCAGAACGGTACATGGAAATATTAACACTTGCGCAGCGTTCCTTCCTGCTTTTCAGCCTTTGGCCCCTGTTCAAAATTAAGAAATGTCAATTAGAATGAATTACAGCAAGAGCTGCAATCTGAAAGTCAGAGGGAGTGATATAACAAAAGTGGCACCGTACGCCCCGGGTCTAGCAACCAATCGGATGTTTGTTTTTAAAAAGGAGATCAGTTAATGGTGCATGCTGATTGGATACTTTGAGTTTCTACCCCAATAACGTGCAAATAATTACATAGTAACATAGTAAGTTGGGTTGAAAAAAGACATACGTCCATCAAGTTCAACCATAATGCCTATATATAACCTGCCTAACTACTAGTTGATCCAGAGGAAGGCAAAAAACCCCATCTGAAGCCTCTCTAATTTGCCGCAGAGGGGAAAAAATTCCTTCCTGACTCCAAGATGGCAATCGGACCAGTCCCTGGATCAACTAGTACTAAGAGCTATCTCCCATAACCCTGTATTCCCTCACTTGCTAAGAATCCATCCAGCCCCTTCTTAAAGCTATATAATGTATCAGCCAGCACGACTGATTCGGGGAGGGAATTCCAGAACCTCACAGCTCTCACTGTAAAAAATCCTTTCCGAATGTTTAAATGGAACCTCCCTTCTTCTAAACGGAGTGGGTGCCCTCGTGTCCGTTGGAAGGACCTACTGGTAAATAAAACATTAGAAAGGTTATTATATGATCCCCTTATATATTTATACATAGTTATCATGTCACCTCTTAAGCGCCTCTTCTCCAGTGTAAACAGACCCAACTTGGCCAGTCTTTCTTCATAACGGAGACTTTCCATACCCTTCACCAGCTTAGTTGCCCTTCTCTGGACCCTCTCTAACTCAGTAATGTCCCCAAAACTGAACAGCATATTCTAGATGGGGCCTTACCAGCGCTCTGTAAAGGGGAAGAATAACCCCCTCCTCCCGTGAATCTATACCCCTTTTAATACAGCTCAAAACCTTGTTTGCCCTTGCAGCTGCTGCCTGGCATTGCTTGCTACAGCCAAGTTTATTATCTACAAGGACTCCAAGGTCCTTCTCCATTATGGATTTGCCTAGTGCAGTCCCATTAAGGGTATACGGGGCTTGCATATTTTTACATCCCAGGTGCATGACCTTACATTTATCCACATTAAATCTCATCTGCCACTTAGCTGCCCAGATTGCCAGTTGGTCAAGATCCTGCTGCAGGGATGTCACATCCTGGATAGAATTGACTGGTCTGCAGAGTTTTGTGTCATCTGCAAACACTGATACATTACTCATAATACCCTCCCCTAAGTCATTTATGAACAAGTTAAACAAAATTGGACCCAGTACAGAACCCTGAGGGACCCCACTGAGGACCTTATTCCAAGTAGAGAATGTACCATTAACAACCACCCTCTGTACCCGATCCTGTAGCCAGTTTTCTATCCATGTGCAAACGACTTCACTAAGACCAATAGACCTTAGCTTAGAAAGCAGTCGTTTGTGGGGAACGGTATCAAATGCTTTGGCAAAATCCAAATAGATGATATCTACTGCATCCCCACTGTCCAGCTTCTTACTTACCTCATCATAAAAAGCAATTAAATTGGTCTGACATGACCTGTCCTTCATAAAGCCATGCTGATTACTGCTCATAATGCCATTCTCCACTACATAATTTTGAATGTGATCCCTTAACAAGCCTTCAAATAACTTGCCCACCACGGATGTCAAACTTACAGGCCTATAATTGCCAGGCTGAGATCTTACTCCCTTTTTAAATATGGGAATGACATTCGCCTTCTTCCAATCCCTAGGTACCATACCTGATGAAAGAGAGTCTGAGAATATCAGAAACAAGGGCCACTGCAATTCTGCCCCTAGCTCTCTCAGTACCCGAGGCTGTATGCCATCTGGCCCAGGTGCCTTGTTTACATTTATCGTGTGTAACCCTTTAAGCACCATATCCTGTGCCAACCACTGTGTAGTTGGAGCTGAGGCAACAGTGCAGCTATTGGGTGGGACTTGGCCCACTGGCTCCTCTACTGTATACACAGAAGAAAAGAACTTGTTAAGCACATCTGCCTTTTCTGTATCCGCTGTAACCATATTGTTATTATAACTCAATGGGGCCACACCCTCAACCTGCATCTTTTTACTATTAATATACTTAAAAAACTCTTTGGGGTTAGTCTTGGCCTCGGCCGCGATGCGCTCCTTATTTTCTATCTTTGCCTTCCGGATTGCTGTTTTACAACACTTGTTATAATGTTTATAATCATTAAACGCATCTACTGTCCCCTCTGACTTATATTTCTTAAAAGCTTTCCTTTTTCTCCCTATTAACTTCTTTACCTCAGAGTTAAGCCACATAGGTTGATTCTTAACACTTCTACTTTTTCTTATTAATGGAATAAATTGAGAACAGTAATGATTTAATATCATTTTAAATGACAACCATTTCTGCTCTGTGTTTTTATCAGAAAATATAATGCCCCAATCTATGCCCTGAAGCGCTGCCCTTAAGGAGCTAAAATTTGCCTTCCTAAAATTCATTGTCTTTGTTGCCCCCGTGTAACATAGTAACATAGTAACATAGTAAGTTGGGTTGAAAAAAGACATACGTCCATCAAGTTCAACCATAATGCCTATATATAACCTGCCTAACTACTAGTTGATCCAGAGGAAGGCAAAAAACCCCATCTGAAGCCTCTCTAATTTGCCACAGAGGGGAAAAAATTCCTTCCTGACTCCAAGATGGCAATCGGACCAGTCCCTGGATCAACTTGTACTAAGAGCTATCTCCCATAACCCTGTATTCCCTCACTTGCTAAGAATCCATCCAGCCCCTTCTTAAAGTTATATAATGTATCAGCCAGCACGACTGATTCGGGGAGGGAATTCCAGAACCTCACAGCTCTCACTGTAAAAAATCCTTTCCGAATGTTTAAATGGAACCTCCCTTCTTCTAAACGGAGTGGGTGCCCTCGTGTCCGTTGGAAGGACCTACTGGTAAATAAAACATTAGAAAGGTTATTATATGATCCCTTTATATATTTATACATAGTTATCATGTCACCTCTTAAGCGCCTCTTCTCCAGTGTAAACAGACCCAACTTGGCCAGTCTTTCTTCATAACTGAGACTTTCCATACCCTTCACCAGCTTAGTTGCCCTTCTCTGGACCCTCTCTAACTCAGTAATGTCCCGTTTGAGCACTGGAGACCAAAACTGAACAGCATATTCTAGATGTAACTTTGTTTCCTGCACCAAACATCAAATGAAATAACATTATGGTCACTATTACCCAGGGGTTCAACCACTTGCACATTTGCTATACGTTCTGGGTCATTAGAGATCACTAGTATAGCATTGTTCCTGGTTGGCTCCTCAACAACTTGTGACATAAAGTTGTCATGCAGCAAGTTTATAAACTTGTTCCCATTTACTGTCCTGGCAGTACTATTGCCCCAGTCAATATCAGGGTAATTAAAATCCCCCATTATTATCACTTGCCCCAAACTAGCAGCCTTTTCTATTTGCAACAGGAGCTGGGCCTCCTCCTCTTCGCTTACATTAGGGGGTCTATAGCATACCCCTACAATCTAGTTTGGTAGATTCTTTATTATCTGTGAGAAGCTCAACCCATAAGGATTCAGCTCCCTCTGTTAACCCCATCACTTCCTCCTTAATATTTGCTTTTAATTCCTGCTTAATGAACAGACACACTCCTCCTCCTTTTCTATTGCCCCTGTCCCTCCGAAACAATGTATACCCCCCAAATATTAACTGCCCAGTCATGAGACTCATTCAACCAAGTTTCAGCAACTCCAATCACATCATATTTCCGCTCCAACGCCAGTACCTCCAGCTCTCCCATTTTACCAGTCAGACTCCTTGCATTGGTAAACATACATTTAATACTGGTTCCGGCGTGAGAATGACGTGTAAACAACTTATGGGCCTCCCTGCCATTATCAGTATCCCGAAGCAAGTCTCCTCCCCCATTTTCCCTTACTATGCCCACTACCTCATCTATCCTGTCTACCACAGAATTTCCCTCTGCACCCTCCCCCCCCCCACTCCTAGTTTAAAATCTCCTCCAACCCTCTAGCCATCTTTTCCCCCAAAGCAGCTGCCCCATCATCATTGAGGTGCAGCCCATCCCTGGCAAAGAGCTTGTAGCCGATTGAGAAATCAGCCCAGTTCTGGAGAAACCCAAAGCCCTGCTCCCTGCACCAATCTCTCAGCCACGCATTAATCTCCCTAAGCTCCCGCTGCCTTCTTAATGTTGCTCGTGGCACAGGTAATATCTCTGAGAAAATTACCTTGGAAGTCCTCGCCCTCAACTTCGCACCTAGCTTTTTAAAATCGTTCTTGAGGACTTCCCCCCCTCCTCTAACTTTGTCATTGGTACCTATGTGTACCAAGACCGCCGGGTCTTCCCCAGCCCCTCCCAACAATCTGTCCAATCTGTTCCACCACATGCCGAACCCTAGCACCAGGCAAGCAACACACAGTTCGGCATGTAGGGTCTTTGCAACAAATTACCCTATCCACCTTTCTAATAATTGAATCCCCTACAACTATAGCCTGCCTTCCCTTCCTAGCACTATTCCCCCCACCTGTATTAGAGGTGCCGGCTCCCAGGGTGCTCTGAGAGTCAGCCCGCTCCATACATGCCAGCTCAGAGCTGTCTTCCCCAGCATCTTCACCTAAAGCGGCAAATCTGTGTGATTGTACAAGCTGTGAACCAGCCCCCCTAGCCTTGTGTCCCCTACTGCCCCTCTTAACTGTTACAAATTTGTCTCCCTCATTAACCTCCACTGTCCCTTCTCCACCCCCCACTACACCGGCCCCTGCCAGTGGTTGCTCAGTGAGCCTCCTGTTCTCCCCCATGTTTGCAGCTGCCCTCAGTGCTGCCAGTTCCCCCCTTAGATTCTGCACCTCAGATTCCAAGAGGAAAACCCACCTGCATCTCTCACAAGTAAATGCTGCATGGAACTGCTGCTCCAGGACCACATACATGCGGCAAGATGCACACTGAGTAACACCAGCAATCATACTGCAACTCATATTGCAACTGGGTACTTACAGTCTCCCGAGTGCAATCCCTTGTATAGTGCCTTTTAAGTTTCAAACGCCTTTTTTGTTTTTAACGCCTACTATACACTTAATCTACATGCAACACTTTAGATTAAATACAACACTCGCTAGCAGCTCCCAAACTCGCTGTGCAGTCAGAAACTTATTGAGGTTCAAACCAAACAGCCAAAAGTCTGCTGAGAATTTACCAGATTTACTCCACCCCCTTAATTAGTATGTGCTCAATCAGCCAGGTAGCCCTTACAAGTCAACTCAAGGATGAGTAGATATGCCGAGTGGGAAGGGGTAGGAGTCAGGGAAGTGGGGGACACGTGTATAGATGAAAAGAGGATACTTGGGGTAGAGAACATTCAAAAGATATTGAGCATTATCCCTGTATCCCCGGCACATACAGCGGGTACTGAGAATTATCCCTGTATCCCCGGCACATACAGCGGGTACTGAGCATCATCCCCGTATCCCTGGCACATACAGCGGGTACTGAGAATTATCCCCGTATCCCTGGCACATACAGCGGGTACTGAGCAGTATCCCTGGCACATACAGCGGGTACTGAGCAGTATCCCTGGCACATACAGCGGGTACTGAGCAGTATCCCTGGCACATACAGCGGGTACTGAGAATTATCCCTGTATCCCCGGCACATACAGCGGGTACTGAGCATCATCCCCGTATCCCTGGCACATACAGCGGGTACTGAGCAGTATCCCTGGCACATACAGCGGGTACTGAGAATTATCCCCGTATCCCTGGCACATACAGCGGGTACTGAGCAGTATCCCTGGCACATACAGCAGGTACTGAGCAGTATCCCTGGCACATACAGCGGGTACTGAGCAGTATCCCTGGCACATACAGCGGGTACTGAGCAGTATCCCTGGCACATACAGCGGGTACTGAGAATTATCCCTGTATCCCCGGCACATACAGCGGGTACTGAGCATCATCCCCGTATCCCTGGCACATACAGCGGGTACTGAGCAGTATCCCTGGCACATACAGCGGGTACTGAGAATTATCCCCGTATCCCTGGCACATACAGCGGGTACTGAGCAGTATCCCTGGCACATACAGCGGGTACTGAGCAGTATCCCTGGCACATACAGCGGGTACTGAGAATTATCCCCGTATCCCTGGCACATACAGCGGGTACTGAGCAGTATCCCTGGCACATACAGCGGGTACTGAGAATTATCCCCGTATCCGTGGCACATACAGCGGGTACTGAGCAGTATCCCTGGCACATACAGCGGGTACTGAGCAGTATCCCTGGCACATACAGCGGGTACTGAGCATCATCCCCATATCCCTGGCACATACAGCGGGTACTGAGCAGTATCCCTGGCACATACAGCGGGTACTGAGAATTATCCCCGTATCCCTGGCACATACAGCGGGTACTGAGCAGTATCCCTGGCACATACAGCGGGTACTGAGCAGTATCCCTGGCACATACAGCGGGTACTGAGCAGTATCCCTGGCACATACAGCGGGTACTGAGCAGTATCCCTGGCACATACAGCGGGTACTGAGAATTATCCCTGTATCCCCGGCACATACAGCGGGTACTGAGCAGTATCCCTGGCACATACAGTGGGTACTGAGCAGTATCCCTGGCACATACAGCGGGTACTGAGAATTATCCTTATCCCCGGCATCAGGGTATGGCAGTCCCGGCACATACAGCGGGTACTGAGCAGTATCCCTGGCACATACAGCGGGTACTGAGAATTATCCCTGTATCCCCGGCACATACAGCGGGTACTGAGCATCATCCCCGTATCCCTGGCACATACAGCGGGTACTGAGAATTATCCCCGTATCCCTGGCACATACAGCGGGTACTGAGCAGTATCCCTGGCACATACAGCGGGTACTGAGCAGTATCCCTGGCACATACAGCGGGTACTGAGCAGTATCCCTGGCACATACAGCGGGTACTGAGAATTATCCCTGTATCCCCGGCACATACAGCGGGTACTGAGCATCATCCCCGTATCCCTGGCACATACAGCGGGTACTGAGCAGTATCCCTGGCACATACAGCGGGTACTGAGAATTATCCCCGTATCCCTGGCACATACAGCGGGTACTGAGCAGTATCCCTGGCACATACAGCGGGTACTGAGCAGTATCCCTGGCACATACAGCGGGTACTGAGCAGTATCCCTGGCACATACAGCGGGTACTGAGCAGTATCCCTGGCACATACAGCGGGTACTGAGAATTATCCCTGTATCCCCGGCACATACAGCGGGTACTGAGCATCATCCCCGTATCCCTGGCACATACAGCGGGTACTGAGCAGTATCCCTGGCACATACAGCGGGTACTGAGAATTATCCCCGTATCCCTGGCACATACAGTGGGTACTGAGCAGTATCCCTGGCACATACAGCGGGTACTGAGCAGTATCCCTGGCACATACAGCGGGTACTGAGAATTATCCCCGTATCCCTGGCACATACAGCGGGTACTGAGCAGTATCCCTGGCACATACAGCGGGTACTGAGAATTATCCCCGTATCCGTGGCACATACAGCGGGTACTGAGCAGTATCCCTGGCACATACAGCGGGTACTGAGCCAGTATCCCTGGCACATACAGCGGGTACTGAGCATCATCCCCATATCCCTGGCACATACAGCGGGTACTGAGCAGTATCCCTGGCACATACAGCGGGTACTGAGAATTATCCCCGTATCCCTGGCACATACAGCGGGTACTGAGCAGTATCCCTGGCACATACAGCGGGTACTGAGCAGTATCCCTGGCACATACAGCGGGTACTGAGCAGTATCCCTGGCACATACAGCGGGTACTGAGCAGTATCCCTGGCACATACAGCGGGTACTGAGCAGTATCCCTGGCACATACAGCGGGTACTGAGAATTATCCCTGTATCCCCGGCACATACAGCGGGTACTGAGCAGTATCCCTGGCACATACAGCGGGTACTGAGCAGTATCCCTGGCACATACAGCGGGTACTGAGCATCATCCCCGTATCCCTGGCACATACAGCGGGTACTGAGCAGTATCCCTGGCACATACAGCGGGTACTGAGCAGTATCCCTGGCACATACAGCGGGTACTGAGAATTATCCCCGTATCCCTGGCACATACAGCGGGTACTGAGCAGTATCCCTGGCACATACAGCGGGTACTGAGAATTATCCCCATATCCCTGGCACATACAGCGGGTACTGAGCAGTATCCCTGGCACATACAGCGGGTACTGAGAATTATCCCCGTATCCCTGGCACATACAGCGGGTACTGAGCAGTATCCCTGGCACATACAGCGGGTACTGAGAATTATCCCCGTATCCCTGGCACATACAGCGGGTACTGAGCAGTATCCCTGGCACATACAGCGGGTACTGAGCAGTATCCCTGGCACATACAGCGGGTACTGAGCAGTATCCCTGGCACATACAGCGGGTACTGAGAATTATCCCCGTATCCCTGGCACATACAGCGGGTACTGAGCAGTATCCCTGGCACATACAGCGGGTACTGAGCAGTATCCCTGGCACATACAGCGGGTACTGAGCATCATCCCCGTATCCCTGGCACATACAGCGGGTACTGAGCAGTATCCCTGGCACATACAGCGGGTACTGAGCAGTATCCCTGGCACATACAGCGGGTACTGAGAATTATCCCCGTATCCCTGGCACATACAGCGGGTACTGAGCAGTATCCCTGGCACATACAGCGGGTACTGAGCAGTATCCCTGGCACATACAGCGGGTACTGAGAATTATCCCCGTATCCCTGGCACATACAGCGGGTACTGAGCAGTATCCCTGGCACATACAGCGGGTACTGAGCAGTATCCCTGGCACATACAGCGGGTACTGAGAATTATCCCCGTATCCCTGGCACATACAGCGGGTACTGAGCATCATCCCCATATCCCTGGCACATACAGCGGGTACTGAGCATCATCCCCATATCCCTGGCACATACAGCGGGTACTGAGCAGTATCCCTGGCACATACAGCGGGTACTGAGAATTATCCCCGTATCCCTGGCACATACAGCGGGTACTGAGCAGTATCCCTGGCACATACAGCGGGTACTGAGCAGTATCCCTGGCACATACAGCGGGTACTGAGCAGTATCCCTGGCACATACAGCGGGTACTGAGCAGTATCCCTGGCACATACAGCGGGTACTGAGCAGTATCCCTGGCACATACAGCGGGGTACTGAGAATTATCCCTGTATCCCCGGCACATACAGCGGGTACTGAGCAGTATCCCTGGCACATACAGCGGGTACTGAGCAGTATCCCTGGCACATACAGCGGGTACTGAGCATCATCCCCGTATCCCTGGCACATACAGCGGGTACTGAGCAGTATCCCTGGCACATACAGCGGGTACTGAGCAGTATCCCTGGCACATACAGCGGGTACTGAGAATTATCCCCGTATCCCTGGCACATACAGCGGGTACTGAGCAGTATCCCTGGCACATACAGCGGGTACTGAGAATTATCCCCATATCCCTGGCACATACAGCGGGTACTGAGCAGTATCCCTGGCACATACAGCGGGTACTGAGAATTATCCCCGTATCCCTGGCACATACAGCGGGTACTGAGCAGTATCCCTGGCACATACAGCGGGTACTGAGAATTATCCCCGTATCCCTGGCACATACAGCGGGTACTGAGCAGTATCCCTGGCACATACAGCGGGTACTGAGCAGTATCCCTGGCACATACAGCGGGTACTGAGCAGTATCCCTGGCACATACAGCGGGTACTGAGAATTATCCCCGTATCCCTGGCACATACAGCGGGTACTGAGCAGTATCCCTGGCACATACAGCGGGTACTGAGCAGTATCCCTGGCACATACAGCGGGTACTGAGCATCATCCCCGTATCCCTGGCACATACAGCGGGTACTGAGCAGTATCCCTGGCACATACAGCGGGTACTGAGCAGTATCCCTGGCACATACAGCGGGTACTGAGAATTATCCCCGTATCCCTGGCACATACAGCGGGTACTGAGCAGTATCCCTGGCACATACAGCGGGTACTGAGCAGTATCCCTGGCACATACAGCGGGTACTGAGAATTATCCCCGTATCCCTGGCACATACAGCGGGTACTGAGCAGTATCCCTGGCACATACAGCGGGTACTGAGCAGTATCCCTGGCACATACAGCGGGTACTGAGAATTATCCCCGTATCCCTGGCACATACAGCGGGTACTGAGCAGTATCCCTGGCACATACAGCGGGTACTGAGAATTATCCCCGTATCCCTGGCACATACAGCGGGTACTGAGCAGTATCCCTGGCACATACAGCGGGTACTGAGCAGTATCCCTGGCACATACAGCGGGTACTGAGCATCATCCCCGTATCCCTGGCACATACAGCGGGTACTGAGCAGTATCCCTGGCACATACAGCGGGTACTGAGCAGTATCCCTGGCACATACAGCGGGTACTGAGCAGTATCCCTGGCACATACAGCGGGTACTGAGCAGTATCCCTGGCACATACAGCGGGTACTGAGAATTATGCCCGGCACATACAGCGGGTACTGAGAATTATCCCTGTATCCCCGGCACATACAGCGGGTACTGAGCATCATCCCCGTATCCCCGGCACATACAGTGGGTACTGAGCAGTATCCCTGGCACATACAGCGGGTACTGAGAATTATCCCCGGCACATACAGTGGGTACTGAGCATCATCCCCGTATCCCCGGCACATACAGCGGGTACTGAGCAGTATCATAGTAACATAGTAACATAGTAAGTTGGGTTGAAAAAAGACATACGTCCATCAAGTTCAACCATAATGCCTATATCTAACCTGCCTAACTACTAGTTGATCCAGAGGAAGGCAAAAAACCCCATCTGAAACCTCTCTAATTTGCCTCAGAGGGGAAAAAATTCCTTCCTGACTCCAAGATGGCAATCGGACCAGTCCCTGGATCAACTTGTACTAAGAGCTATCTCCCATAACCGTGTATTCCCTCACTTGCTAAGAATCCATCCAGCCCCTTCTTAAAGCTATATAATGTATCAGCCAGCACGACTGATTCGGGGAGGGAATTCCACAACTTCACAGCTCTCACTGTAAAAAATCCTTTCCGAATATTTAAATGGAACCTCCCTTCTTCTAAACGGAGTGGGTGCCCTCGTGTCCGTTGGAAGGACCTACTGGTAAATAAAACATTAGAAAGGTTATTATATGATCCCCTTATATATTTATACATAGTTATCATGTCACCTCTTAAGCGCCTCTTCTCCAGTGTAAACAGACCCAACTTGGTCAGTCTTTCTTCATAACTGAGACTTCCCATACCCTTTACCAGCTTAGTTGCCCTTCTCTGGACCCTCTCTAACTCAGTAATGTCCCGTTTGAGCACTGGAGACCAAAACTGAACAGCATATTCTAGATGGGGCCTTACCAGTGCTCTGTAAAGGGGAAGAATAACCCCCTCCTCCCGTGAATCTATACCCCTTTTAATACAGCTCAAAACCTTGTTTGCCCTTGCAGCTGCTGCCTGGCATTGCTTGCTACAGCCAAGTTTATTATCCCTGGCACATACAGCGGGTACTGAGAATTATCCCCGGCACATACAGCGGGTACTGAGCATCATCCCCGTATCCCCGGCACATACAGCGGGTACTGAGCAGTATCCCTGGCACATACAGCGGGTACTGAGAATTATCCCCGGCACATACAGTGGGTACTGAGCATCATCCCCGTATCCCCGGCACATACAGCGGGTACTGAGCAGTATCCCTGGCACATACAGCGGGTACTGAGAATTATCCCCGGCACATACAGCGGGTACTGAGCATCATCCCCGTATCCCCGGCACATACAGCGGGTACTGAGCAGTATCCCTGGCACATACAGCGGGTACTGAGAATTATCCCCGGCACATACAGTGGGTACTGAGCATCATCCCCGTATCCCCGGCACATACAGCGGGTACTGAGCAGTATCCCTGGCACATACAGCGGGTACTGAGAATTATCCCCGGCACATACAGCGGGTACTGAGCATCATCCCCGTATCCCCGGCACATACAGCGGGTACTGAGCATTATCCCCGTATCCCCGGCACATACAGCGGGTACTGAGCATCATCCCCGTATCCCCGGCACATACAGCGGGTACTGAGAATTTTCCCCGTATCCCCGGCACATACAGCGGGTACTGAGCATTATCCCCGTATCCCCGGCACATACAGCGGGTACTGAGGATTATCCCCGTATCCCCGGCACATACAGCGGGTACCGAGAATTATCCCCGTATCCCCCGCACATACAGTGGGTACTGATCATCATCCCCGTATCCCCGGCACATACAGCGGGTAGTGAGCATTATCCCCCGTATCCCCGGCACATACAGCGGGTACTGAGCATTTTCCCCGTATCCCTGGCACATACAGCGGGTACTGAGCATTATCCCTGGCACATACAGCGGGTACTGAGAATTATCCCCGTATCCCTGGCACATACAGCGGGTACTGAGCATCATCCCCGTATCCCTGGCACATACAGCGGGTACTGAGCATTATCCCCGTATCCCTGGAACATACAGTGGGTACTGAGCAGTATCCCTGGCACATACAGCGGGTACTGAGAATTATCCCCGGCACATACAGCGGGTACTGAGCATCATCCCCGTATCCCCGGCACATACAGCGGGTACTGAGCAGTATCCCTGGCACATACAGCGGGTACTGAGAATTATCCCCGGCACATACAGTGGGTACTGAGCATCATCCCCGTATCCCCGGCACATACAGCGGGTACTGAGCAGTATCCCTGGCACATACAGCGGGTACTGAGAATTATCCCTGTATCCCCAGCACATACAGCGGGTACTGAGCATTTTCCCCGTATCCCTGGCACATACAGCGGGTACTGAGCATTATCCCTGGCACATACAGTGGGTACTGAGAATTATCCCCGTATCCCTGGCACATACAGCGGGTAATGAGCATCATCCCCATATCCCTGGCACATACAGCGGGTACTGAGCATCATCCCCGTATCCCCGGCACATACAGCGGGTACTGAGCAGTATCCCTGGCACATACAGCGGGTACTGAGAATTATCCCCGGCACATACAGTGGGTACTGAGCATCATCCCCGTATCCCCAGCACATACAGCGGGTACTGAGCAGTATCCCTGGCACATACAGCGGGTACTGAGAATTATCCCTGTATCCCCAGCACATACAGCGGGTACTGAGCATTATCCCTGTATCCCCGGCACATACAGCGGGTACTGAGAATTATCCCTGTATCCCCAGCACATACAGCGGGTACTGAGCATTATCCCTGTATCCCCGGCACATACATCGGGTACTGAGCATTATCCCCGTATCCCTGGCACATACATCGGGTACTGAGCATTATCCCTGTATCCCTGGCACATACAGCGGGTACTGAGCATTATCCCCGTATCCCTGGCACATACAGCGGGTACTGAGCATTATCCCTGTATCCCCGGCACATACAGCGGGTACAGAGCATTATCCCTGTATCCCCGGCACATACAGCGGGTACTGAGCATTATCCCTGTATCCCTGGCACATACAGCGGGTACTGAGCATTATCCCCGTATCCCTGGCACATACAGCGGGTACTGAGCATTATCCCTGTATCCCCGGCACATTCAGCGGGTACTGAGCATTATCCCTGTATCCCTGGCACATACAGCGGGTACTGAGCATCATCCCTGTATCCCTGGCACATACAGCGGGTACTGAGCATTATCACAACACAAACAACTGATTTTATTTTTTCCTGTAAATCTGCACCCACAGCAGCAAAAACCTTAGAAGCCCCTAGCTCTACCTTTACTGCATTGCTGTAAACCAACCTGAAATCTCTACAGACAAGCAACAAGCCAAGCATGCACAAGAGCCGATTTGTATGCTACATGTACTCCAGGTAACAGGCTCCTTCTAAATGAACTCCCCAGTGTACATTAAGGGAAGCTGTGATGGCATCAGCCGTTGTTGTGTGAACTGATGGGAATTCGTGTATACATTTCTGTGTATTTAACCTCAATAAACAGCTTCTCTCTTGCATCTGCAGTGCTAAGGGTAATGCTTACAGGGTAAATAAAAGGGGCCTGTACAGAATAGAGTTTTGGGGGGTAATAAAATGTGTAAACTTTGCTGCTGGTCTAGCAACCCTTAGCAACCAATAAGCAGGCTGCATTTACTGGCATCTGAGTGAGTTACTAGGCCTGGGCAAACTTTGCAACCTTTATTACATGCCCCTGTTAGTCTTTCTGTTGAGACATTCTCCCATTTAGATTTTCTTCTCATGTGTTGCTCTGGCCAATGAGAGCCTAGCAACCATGCAGCAGATTAAACGCCAGGACCAAAAGTTAACCTAAAAA
This sequence comes from Xenopus tropicalis, assembly GCF_000004195.4. Lineage (NCBI taxonomy): Eukaryota > Metazoa > Chordata > Amphibia > Anura > Pipidae > Xenopus > Xenopus tropicalis. Next base: position 23,647,204 of record NC_030680.2, on the reverse strand, counting down.
CCACAAAATATCTTTATTTTTACTTCACAGAAAGGATCATTGTCATTGGCTCATTCTAGAAATAAATTAAACATACCCCTAAAATCCCTAAAGTGCTATAGGTAAAGTAGAATTCTCTATGTAAAGTGAGGCCTAGAGAGCTGCAGGACCCAGTATAGTAGCTTCTACATTTAGAAATGAATTGTTTTTTTATAAAATGTGGTAGAACTTTTTCATTTGCCAAATTAATGTACATGGGAATTACTGCTAAGTCGATTAGTCCATGTTATTGTATTGGCTGTGCTGTCCCATATATAATATGGTTAATTGATTTTTAATGCAGAGAAACTTTCAGTTAATTGTGGGCGGAATGATATGGTGCCCCAGGCATAGTGCCATACTATCTGATGTTATTGCCTATTCTGTCCTGTACCTAACTTAATTCATCCCAGTCTACTATCCTCCCTACATATATAGTAGTTGAAGCCACAGTTATATTGACAGGACCCACATTATAATGAATTATGAGCAGGCCCGGATTTGTGACGAGGCCACAAAGGCCCGGGCCTAGGGCGGCACAAGCATAGGGGCGGCATGCCGCCCCGCCGCAGGCAAAGTTTTAACATTTTGCTCCCATACGGAGCAATGGGGAACTCTCCCCACTGCTCCGTATGGGAGATTCAACTTTGGCGCTTGCGCATGCGCGCTCGGCGGGCGGGGGAAGGGGGGTTCACGCATGCGTATTGGCGCGGCGGGGGGAGATAGGGGGCGCCAAATGGGGGTGGCCTCGGGGCGTCCCCACTACAAATCCGGCGCTGATTTTGAGATCCATTAAATGTGTCAGTAGAAGGCTAGTCCTCTCTGCATTTAACGTCAGTTAAGCAGATTATATAAGCAAGTACAGAGCGCCACCTTGTGGAAATATGGAATATGATTACTAAATCACCTTACTCCTTTGCAAGAGATACAGACAAACTTATTTTCCCCCAAGTGTAGCCAGTTGGCTGAAATGTCCAGCAGGTGGCGACATTGTTTTCAAATTCATTCTATAGGTGATGCAAAAAATGCATTTTTCGACCACCAAGCCCCTAAACAGCTCAGTGTCTGCCCTTCTGATATGTGAGTGCAGTGTAAATTGAATTGCCCTATGTTAGATAAAAGCATGATAACTACTGTAGGCGAGTTATATGGAAACATTATATGGACAAAATGTTGCTGTACTTCAACTCACAGTATTTAAACAAGATATGATTTACGTTAAAGCATGCTGAGAGTTGTAGTCCAATATCATCAGTGTTTAATAAAACCTTTCATGCCTACTCTCATAGGTTTCAGTCCCTGTGTGGGGCTTTAAATGACAGCAACCCAATAGAAATCTTTGTAGGGATTGACCAGATATTACTCAGGGCAGGTTAGAAAAGCCCTTTGGGCCACATCCGGAGGGTTTTGTGGTCCCTCTGTCAATGGGTCTGCATAGGCCCCTTCAGATCTGGGCACACCCGCTCCACCCCCAGCCCATGGTCAGACTGCTTGGGTGACATTTCAATGGTGGGGTAGATAAAGACTTGGGTGCAAATTGCTGACAGCAGGTGACTGGGCAAGGAGGGGGGTGGGAGTGCAGGGGGGGAGTTGAATGAGAGTAGACATTTGTTGGAAGTCTCCCTGATTTAAGCCCTTCCCCCTGGACTCCCACAATAACGGGTCCCTTTCCTGCTGTTACACCCAAAACCTAATGTACCCGCTCGATTGCAACGATTCTATAATCGTCACTCGATGTCCTCCGACCACCAGGCGTGGCCAAGATGGCCCCAGATTACTTTGGATCCAGGTTGGCATCTGTGTTGGCCGGGGGACAAACCCATCAGATCAGTCTGATTTTGCATCAAGGTTGTCAAATTGGTGAAATATCTGCACACTTGGTGCCCATGTTCAGATGAGAGGATCTCTCTGTAAATAGCCAGCTGAAGGCTCTGAATGTACGAGTGGTATCTGTGCCATTTACCCAGCAGTCCCTAGTGCTCAGTTGGCCACAGGAGTACAGCATATAATAAATCATTTTCATTTCTCTACCTAGAAGATTCCTGAAGTAAAGGCAAATCTCTTATTTCTGGCTTTGAGGCTGTGCAGCTCGTATAGCGGGAGGCACATGAATCCCTTCCAAGGTAATGAGGCTTCTTGTGTCTTGTGGAGTCGCCTGGCAGATGCTGAGCTCCAGGGGAGTGCAGCTGGGCACGCTGAATAATGGTTTGTTCCCACCACTGAATGTGCCAGAGCCATCCATCATTCTGACTGATCCCATGGAATGGGAAGCACAATTCTAGGTACCCAGCGACTGCACTGGGACTTCAGAGAAATCCCTTTGTGATAAGAAAACCCGCTGGATAACTCTAAAAGTTACCCCATCCAGATGAGTGCCAGCTATAGAATATACCAGGGGGGTGGGCATTTGCCCTGGTTTGGGCCCCTACACTTACTGGGCCCCCTTACTATTATAGTGTCCTTTCAAACCTCCTGCGGCAATCCCAGAATCCTTTGCCAGACATGGGTTGGACAGGGCCAGCGGGACACCAGGGAAAAACCTGGTGGGCCCTGTCAACCCAGACTCAATCCTCATTTTTGCTCTCTTATACAAAGGATACGACTGCTGGGGTCAGTGACCCCTATTTGAAAAACACAGAATAAGAAGGCAAATAATTAAAAAGACTTTAAATAATAAATAATGAAGACCAATTGCTTAGAATTGACAATTCTATAACATATCCCTTTACTGACTGTGGCCAAGTACAACTGTGGTGCAGTTACTAAATGCCCCGCTAATAGCATGCTTATAAAGAAAATTCTCAGAAGTGTAAATGTTGTATATAGCTTCTCCTATACTGGAATGGGTGTATAGAGAAGTACTGGGTGCCACATGAGCAGTAATATAACACCATTGGCAGAAATAATGCAAAGGATTGTGGGAGTATGACCCTGACCAAGCTGTCTTCTGGTCCCCCCGTGATTCTCACACTCTTTTTGCAGCCTCTGGGTATTTCAGGTTATACACCTAGCGCTGGCCCTGGCCCTGTGTATCCGCTAATAAGGGCCATTAATGTGCTCCGGGGAGAGAGTCATGGCCGGCCAGGAAGGAAGCCAAACAGTTAAGTAGAAAACAATTAGCCTGAGTGAATATGAATGGTTCAGCTGCCAAGTGGTGCATTTTTCCAGGATGGAGGGAAGCTTGGAGAATTACTCAGTGGGCTGGAAAACATGTTAATCGTTGGGTTAAGGGGATGATTAAGGAAATAATAGATCCATTATTAGATTAATGGGTGACCAGTAGAACAAGGAGAAGCCAGGGGAACAAAACAAAGGGGTCATTAATATATGCCCCCTGCAGGCGCATTAAGTTTTGAAAAATCTCAGAGCACTTGGGCCAAGGGTATATCTGCCCATATATCTGCCCAAAGTATATCTGCCCAAAGTTATATCTGCCCAAAGTTATATCTGCCCAAGGGTGTATCTGCCCAAGGGTATATCTGCCCAAAGTTATATCTGCCCAAGGGTATATCTGCCCATATATCTGCCCAAGGGTATATCTGCCCATATATCTGCCCAAAGTTATATCTGCCCAAGGGTATATCTGCCCAAGGGTATACCTGCACAAAGTTATATCTGCCCAAGGGTATATCTGCCCAAAGTTATATCTGCCCAAAGTTATATCTGCCCATGGGTATATCTGCCCATGGGTATATCTGCCCAAAGTTATATCTGCCCAAGGGTATATCTGCCCATATCTCTGCCCAAAGTTATATTTGCCCATATATCTGCCCAACGTTATATCTGCCCAACGTTATATCTGCCCAAGGGTATATCTGCCCATAAGTATATCTGCATAAAAAGTCAGCGCATTTTGTAGAGCACAGTGAGGGCAGGCATAACAAAGTGTCAGTAAATGAAGCCTTTGCTGATTACGCCAGTTACACATCTATAATACTAACAGCATAAACAGTGCTAATATCATAAAATCTAAAAAAAAAAAAAAAAAATGCATTAGTTCTCAGAACAGCACTTGTTTCTTGCACAGTCATCTTGTTTTTATATTATTTGTTTCTGGATACTTTGCCACAGCTGTGGGAAGGTATTTTTTTAATTTAGTCCTTGCCCTTTTGGGTATGTTGTAAGAGATGGTACTTTACATGCCCACCCGTGGCTGGCATATGGGCATATACTATTTTGGTTATAATGGGGCAAAGACGTTTATCAGTTTAATATCAGTTAATAAAGCTGTGGCCGACCTTTTCCTTGAATCTATTTAATATCACATGAATACCCCCACAGTCTGCAGGGAGTCGGGTACCTTTGCGGGTAGGATTTCTGGTGCAGGTATAGTAGAGTCCTGCATCAGGTCAGGTACCCACAGGATAGCCACAAAGCGGCAGGAATCTACTTGATGTTCCCACCATGCGGGTAACCCACGGATACCGGACCCCCTGCAGCAGGGAGGCCATTTAGGGGATGACAAATTAAAATCTACTTGTCACGATGTAAAGATGACTGACGTTTGATGGTACTTCTGGTTTATGAGATGTCACTTCCGTTCAGCGCGACGCTTACTGTGGGAGTAGGTTGGAGTTTGCATGGGGATAAGTAGGTAAGCGGTGTGAGTCGGGCTTAGGGTAAGCGGGTACAGGTTGGGTGCCGGTCACTAAGGTATAGATACGGGTTGTTGGGTTGTGTTGTGGGTCTAATCTATATATCTTATAGAAAGACATCAGTGTGTGTAGCGCAAGGTTGGTGTAGGACTTGCCATGCTGAATGCTGGTGGAGACAACACGTAAGCTCAGTATTTCCATCAGATCCTGCTGTTATGTCCCTGTTATAGGTACAGGCACAGGGTTCACTTAATCTGAACAAGTAAACCATTCGCATTGCATTGGCCCTTTGAATCCCCAAAGGCCTACAGAGCGGTGGCAATACTATGGGGGTGGAGCAAGGGGGCCCCCCAATATGATTGTGTGACTGCATGCCTCTAAAATTGTCCAGCTAATATTGGAAGAATGTTAAAGTATACAGTGGGGATGATGCAAAAGTTCCCTCTCCCCTGGGGATTTAGCCAGCTACCCTTGGTTATCCTTGGTTGTGCCTGTACCCTTATTAAATGGGCTTGTTTATCTGGCAGCGCATTGGGCATCTGGAGCAGATGGTACAGGAATTATTGATGAATGATATGAGATACAAGTTGACACTCTCCATCCATCATCCCCTGGAACCAGTGCCATAGGCCGGAAATCCCCAACTACAGAAGAGCAAAGTATAGGTAAGTCCCAGCTTGCGCATACACATGCCTGCCACCACTGCATAGTAAATCATTGATACCCAAATTGTACCCCAAAGTATTAACATTGTTCAGAAATTGTTAGGAAATCTTTCTAAAGCTAACGAAATACATTGCCTAAAATATTACCCTATAACTATAGCTCAGTCCAACTTTTTCAACAACAGACCAAATATCCAATAAAAACCAGTGTTCAGGGACACCTTAGGCCTCATTTGCAAAGCCAAACACGGCATGCATGCAATTAGCTATTTTTTGCACTTTGCATGCTGTATTTGCCTATCCAGTGCCGGCCGGGATGCCTGGGCCCACCGGGTCTGTCAGCTCAAGGGGGGCCCTGCAGTGCTGCACTTACTTGCTTAGTGGGGCCATCCTGCAGTCAGTAAGCTGCAGACTTGGGAATTGTGGGGGAGGAGATGGAGTGCCTGCATCTTCTTTCCCCTACGCAGCTTTCAGGATGCTCATTTGGTCACTAACGTACTAAGGGCAGTGACATATTAATAATTCTGTACTTCCTAAGCCCAGTCTCACAATTACTAACCCCAATGATATGTTTTATACAAGGACATTGAACAAATCCCTGCCTCAATCCAAGATCAGTAGCACTGGGATCACTTATGTCTTATTCCCTGCTTTTATTTCTTTATTATTAGCATCATTTTTCACCCATTTCTCCCACCCCTGCCCTTGACTTTACCTTCTCTTTTCACTTACCCTTTTCCCTTGCACTACAGGTGTCCATTGTCTCTAATGCTCACTGACAATACTATGGGACAATAAAAAGGCAAGAACACCAATAGAATATGTATTAAATATTTATTTTATAAAATAGATATTATTTGATATATTTTGGATTAATTCCTGTTAATTTAGGTTGGAAAGGACCTCATGTTTTTAAGTTTAAGTCTAAAAGAAAGATGCCTATTTGCTAGTTGGTCCAGAGGAAGGCGAAAAACCCACCATCTGAAGCCAGAGCCAATTTGCCTCAGAGGGGAAAAAATCCTTCCTGGACTCCCAAAAGGGCAATCGGACAAGTCCCTGGATCAACTTGTACTAAGGGTTTATGTCAGTGTGTATGTGAGGGGATTAGAGAGAAGATGTGATTGGCTGTTTGATGGGGAGTTTGATGTGTGGTGGTGGGGAACTGAAGAAAAGAAGATGATTTAGACAGAAGAAACTGTCCAAAAATTGAGAGATGAGGATTCAAGTAAAGAAATTTGTGTCTAAGAGAAGCACAGAAGGTGTGTGGTGCTGTGTGTGTATGGGGGTGATTTGAAAAGCCAGTGCATAGAGGGGTTAGAAGATGAGAAGATAAAATAAGGAGGAGTTACCGGTGGGTGCAAGTTAGCAGTGGGGTTAAATAAATTATAATAGGGAAGCGCCTCTGAGGAAGTTGTGGGGAGTTGAAGAGACAACCATTTTAAGGGACATCAGTTTTGGTGGGAGCTGTAAGGTGTTTTGAAGCTAAATGTCAATTTAAAGATATTGTTGAAGATGATTTGAAGAAGAGGCACCGCAGGAAATATGAGGGGCTAAGTATAAAAAGATGTTTTGAAGAGGAGGAAATATTGGGGGTGGAGTATCTGAAGATAAGAGAAAGCTAAAGTTGAATGAAGAGACCTTGGGTGAAGCTATGGCCATTGGAAACTAAGGTGAAGCTATGATTGTTTGAATGCTGCTGATTGAGGTGAGGTGCTCTGATGTTGGGCACCACTGTTGGTAGATTAAAATACAGATGTTGAATGCAAGGACTGCTGGTGGAGTTTGCAGTAATTTAAAAAGGAGACACTATTGTTGGACCTGTTCTAGCTGCAAAGGATCGTGTTGATGGAGCTGCAGATGCTAGAGGTGTGGTAGTCTGAGGAAGAGGATGGAAACTATACAGTTGGAAAGTGAGGTGCCACTGGTGGAAATTGCTGGAAAGTGAGACTGCTGTGGAGCTGTGTAATCTCAAAGAAAGACACCACTGGTGGCGATGTGGTGGTCTTAAAAGGATGTAATATTTCCCAGAGCTTTAGAGGGAGGCAAAGACGCTACTGGTGGAGTTTTGCTGGGATCTTGAAGTCACCATTGGTTGATCCACGGCAGCTTGAAAGGAGATGGTTCTGGGTGGAGCTGTAGTTGCCACTGGTTCTGTTTGGGAAACGAATAAAAATCAGTAACTAATATATCATTATAAATTCTTATACAAAAGCTTGGTATTTAAAGATAAAGCCTTATTCACTGCTGGGGGGGGGCAATATCTTAGGGAGTTATTTCCCCAGTCTGGTGCTCATGTTATAAAAAATGCCATGGCATAAAGTGGCGCATTACCACCATCTTCATTTGCCTTCCCAGGCATCCCTAGGGCAATTCCATTGTGCCGTGTGTGAGTGTAAGCCTGCAGGTACCCCTGGAAAGGTAAGTAACATGGCAGGAGGTGCTGCACTATTCCCTAGGGCTGGTTCATTTTTTTTCTAAAAAGCGCACTGGTCCAGGGAAAAACAATAGCGATTACATTTCCTGGGGGGTTGAAAATAGGGTTATTTAAAAGACATGGTACCTTTCTCTGCAGATGTTTCCTTTTCTCCTTGGATGTTATTCAGGAGATTCATCCTGGGCACTTGATGTTATTGGCCCCTCAGGCAAAACCCTCCAGGGCCATTTGCTGAGCCACCTGCTGTTTCTGGCGATGTTTCAGTTGCGCAGAAGTCACAGGCTCGCTGTAGATGTTCCATGGCCCCGCGTAGATGTTTCCTGGCTTGGCCCTAGATATTCCATGGCCCAGCGAGGCAGTAGATGTTCCCTGGCTTGCCCTAGATGTTCCCTGGCCCGCCGTAGCTGTTTCCTGGCCCAGCGAACTACTCTCAAATCCTGTATAGATAAATAAAATCACAGTAAGGAAAAAACAAAACTGAACAGCTACAGACCCCATTTTTTACATATAACGGGATTCCCTCACCTCTGCTTGGCCGGCCGTTTCTGCACAGCCCGAAGGTGCTCCTCAATTTCAGCCCTGATGGTCTTTGTAGGGGGCAGTTCAGCCAATGAATGGGTGCTGCAGTAGCTCTTCCGCACTCCATCTCTGGGAAGGATCCTTCTGGAGACAGGACTCCAAAAAGGATACAAAATGTTGAGCACCTAAAAAAAGTGCCAAGGTGAGAGACATGAGCTGAAAAATCTTCAACACTAAATGGAATGACTTTGATAAATGGTGTTTATCTATAAATACAGGGTATTGATTTCTTTTATGAACCTTGTTTAATTCAGTTCAGCTATGAGCTATGTAGCCAGTTGGTACCCAAGGTTTGGAGGGACGGGGGTCCCAGGAGTATAGATATAAGATATATAGAGAACCCCGTGGGGTTTCTGTTGTACACTATATGAGGTGAAAACCAGATCATTATTTCCAGGGAGGTATTACCTAGTAACTTCTAGCTACAGCCCAGAATATACATATTAAGTTTAAGTTATGGATATATAGTTAATAGATTTGGAGGCATGTGTGCCAAGTGCCAAATGTAAGTTATCTATCTATCTTGCTATCTGGCTGTCATCTGCTTAGTTTTCACATATTTATGGATGTGCGGGTGTTTACCAGTCATTGTATGCAAAGCACCTGACGATAGGAACCCACCCAGCTAATAAGTAACGACTGCACCCGCTACCCAACTCTCTCCTCGTCTAATGCTCTTTTGGTGTCTTCTTTTTCCAGCATGACATCTGGTCCCTGGAATCACTTGCCATCGAAATGGCCGAGGGGAAAAACACGTAAGTGCAATCACAACAATTGTGAGGTCTCTGCTACATTGCTAACCAAGGAATTAGCTTCATGTTTGAAGGGACTCATATATATATATATGTTTTAACTTTTAGCATACGCGATCAGAAAGCAAGTGTCGGACCTGATCATTGCTAACGACCTCTCCGCAGGCTCAAATCAAGGACCTGGTGAGTCCTTCCGCACTCATGTCACTGTGCGATGCTGATACTGCAAACTCTATGTGTCTCTCTCACTTC